>NC_065921.1:38256372-38268838 GCF_024586455.1 Bactrocera neohumeralis
TAACGCACCTTGATAAGCAACATTTTTTGGTTTCGTTCCGATGTACAGAAAGGATGGGTTTCAACTCGTGAGCACGCCACGTATATCTGACCGTGTAAAAAACATCGCATTTTCAAATTTATGGCACACACTATGCGACAATCCTTGTGTCCTGTTGATTGTCATCTCAAATGCAATTTTCACTGGAAACGGAATACGTTTGAACTGAAATGGCAAATCGATAGAACTCAAAAGAATTCGTCGAATCAAGCATTCTCCCCCCTCTTGTATTCGATAGGTGCGTCGCAATCAGTCGGGTTCCATTACACAGCTTCGGCGCATGCAAACTGCGAAACATAATAACGACAGATCTTACTTCGAGACGCAAATGATGTGCTGGCATACTACCAAGTCTCTCCAAAGAATTAAGAAATTCCACTGAATACTTTACGGTGTCGTCTTCATTGTCAAGACGATTGATCGATTTGTATGAGCGCAAGTCTCCCGGAATTTGTCAGCTAACATTGCGCGTGCACTTAAGGAATTGTAGTTACGATAATTTGTCCAATGTCCGAATATTCGTGATGAGTTCATCTTTGGTGAATTGATAAACGGGGGATGGAAATGATATCAAACCACCGGAAGGGTCAACCGGAATTGACCCATTTCCAATTTATAGCGAAGACGATGTAAAATGTCTTCGCCATTGTCATTTCTGTTCGTATCCCATAATTGACGCGGATTTGAAGGCTGATATGTCGAAATGATTATCGCGAAAAGTGTGCGAACTTCATTTTCATTCTAGTGATTAACGTGTTCCAGCAATTATAATTGCTGGCTTACTTCTCCAAAACTTGCACACCCCGTACCACACAATGACTCAAATGAAGTAAATACGCGTACATTAATCAATAGCAACAGTAAATTCGTCCTAATGCATTAGTTGAGAACACATCTGGATTTCAATCTACATACGGATCACTGACGAAAGTTGAGCAAAAACTCGTCAATGTCAATTTTGTTACTGGCGGCAAATAATTGAAACACAAAGCAAAAAAAAAATTTTTTTTTAATTTTTTGGATGAAAAAAAGTTTATTTTTGGAATTATCCAATTTTCCGACTTTTGCTAAAAAAAAAGGGTACAGTTTTTTTTATTTCTAAGCCTTCCCCGAACAATCTCTGATCAATTTCATCAAGAATGGTTCAGCAGTTCTCGAGTATTAGTGTTACTAACAAACAAACATTCATTTTTACATATGGTATATATACAAATAAAAAACGTTTGTATGGGAAAAAGAAAAGCGCTGGTCTTATGGGTTTTCCGGCAATTATTCGAATTTTTTGTTGCCGTAAAAACTATCTTTGGACCTCAACGAACATTTAGGAAAATGAATTGGCCAAATTGGTCCAAGCGTTGTTGAATTATGCTTTTAGCAACACATTTTGCGATTCATTTTTATATATAAGGTATAAAGATATGTATATGTACTTCGTTTTCAGGAAATAGACTAAAATTTGTGACTTTAACTGAAAACTTTTTTTCATCCAGAATATTGAAAAGCGCTTAATGTAAAATTTTTTTTGAACATCAAAACATATCAAAGAGATTTTTCGGAGACATATGCGAACGTGTTGGTGCGTGTTACCATATTCTTTACAACTTGTTTTCATTCTCAAGTATTCTATACGGTTTCGCAACATTCTTGTAATCAACCCAATAAATATTCAGATAAACCGAAAGATAACACGTGAGTAACGACAGTGCAAATTCTGGCCTCACCAGCCTCATGTAAAAAAAATTAAAAAAATATACTTAACATACGAGGACGGTCCAATAAGAATTATGCCCACCGGAAAAAACGAAAGCTTTGGAATAATTGTGCATAACATTTTCCCTAACATAGGCACCTTCAACTCGCTAGACCAGCGACTTTCCTCCATCTTTGATTTTAGTACATTTTCTACGAAATTCTTTGTCATGAAGAGCCATTTCTTCTTTGCCATAGGGCCATTTTTTCTGCAATTCTTAGTTGATTCAGTCCAATAATTCTGCGCAATAGAGCCTTGTAGTTGATTTCTTCTACTCCAACTAGTCAATCTAAATTATATCTTTTAAGTTCCGTCGCATAAGGTGGTGTTTGTCTTCACTGACGAGCAGGTGGTCGTGATCTCTGTTCAGATTGTTTCTCAGTTTCTTATACGAGTAGACCCGTGGTTGATCGGCCATCAAGAAATGATACGTAAACTTCTTCCAGATTGTCTCACGGTTATAATTGTTTGCCAGATTGAGCAATTGTGACACCGACTGCATCGACAACTCTCTCATACTCAATATTTGCTGCAGCGTAAGACCCGAAGTTCTTTGGAGATGCTTTACTGTCTCAGTTATCTCTCTCGTGGTATTTTCAAACGTTTGCTTTTATGGTGATCACTTTCAGGATTCATGAAGTTAAACCGTACATGAGAATGTACCTCACTTGCAATAATGGCGACTACGAGCGGTGTTCTATATTTGTAGTTATCGAACCACCCTCATATGCAAGCACTCATAATAGTTGAGGCTCGCAATCGGTGAGCAAATGTGTGCATACATAAATATTTCCATTAGCAAAATGTGTGCTAGCCTTGACGGTGAGACCAGAACAAAGCCCCATTTATATTCAATTATTGTATGGCATTTGTGTGTGAATGCAAAAAATGTTGAATACCTCCAACGACACATATATATATGTATATGTTACATTTATCGACATTTTCACACAATCATAAATGTAAGCTTTTGTTTCGAGCTGGCTGCCTTTCACTTGAGTTCGTGCAACTGTCATTTCCTTTTGACATCATTGAATTCGAGTTTAAGTTCCATTTGATCGATGTCAATATTGGCTACAATACAAAAACTCCAAACACATACAAGTATATACATATACACTTTTATATATTTATATCCATATTATGTGAGTGTCATATTGTTTCTGGCATGATTACGCATGATTTCACACAAATCGAGCTTCAACTGTCGTTTCGAGAGTCGGGAAGACATCGACTCACACATGTGGAAATATTGAAATCACATTTATGTGCAACCAAACACATGCATAAGTACGTACATGTTTACATACATACATATTTGCCGATTGATTAGCGACTGAAATGGCATCTCCAATTTGAGTAGTGTGATTGGTGAATTGTGTAAATCGATTTGAGTGAATGATATGTTGTGATGTGCTAACGGGCTTATTATATTCTATAGAGATTTTGCTATAAGTTAGAAGAATTTTTGCCTGTGAAGCATACCTTTATGAGACATGACAAACGATACTACAACACCATGAAATATATATCTAAGACAAAGTTGAATTGATCTCTAATATATACACTAATTGATTATGCAAAAGGAAGTGACGTTCATTCAGAAGGCTCCAAAGGATGCGCAATTCATCTCAGGCACTCCCAGAGATACTAATCCAGAGGAAGAGAATCTCAAAAATTCATGACAAGAGAAAAATTTTTAGTTCGTTTCGTACTAGCACCGAAGTTGTCGTCCTACCTGCGTCACTGGCCGCTATGGCCTTTCGGCTTCTACCCATAAATACAACAGCTGTGCAGCCACGCCTTCTGAGTCAGGACGACATCTACTCTGTTTCATTCCAGAGGAAGAAGTGGGTTTGCAGTTGCTGCGCTTGCACTTTTGTAGGTTAACCTGAAAAAACTTCATTATCCATGAATATCGCTCTTCTCCAACAGCGATAGTTTAGCGCCATTTCGCTTAGCGTCCCGCTCATTCTTGAACAAGTGTTTCAAACTGAAGACGGATTCCCTAATTGACGATCCGAAAGCCAAAACAATAGCTTATGGCTTTAAGATGCTAATGGCTCCTCGGTTTCAGTCGTATAACCCGGCAATCGTATCAATTTATCCTTCGAGTCCGTCAGCGCAGTAGAAGATCCACTATGTCCACGGTCTCCAATCTGGCCCTTTTCCACACTTTTCACCTTTTGCTTGACGCTTGAAGCACGTCTGAAAAGAAGCTTTTATCAGAATTAGAGTGTGTACAAAACGATCCATCAAACTTCTCACAAACGGCGCTGAGATGAGGCTAATTTTGTCTGATATCTAATTAATTAGGTATATTTATATATGGGGGAGGATGAAGTGATGTGTAGACGTTTGCGTAAAAGAGGAAAGTTCTCTTATCGCCATTCACTTGGGAGTGGCCAGAAATGATTCTTTGACTCAAGCAGGTCACGACTTCCGGTCTTTGACCAAGTATCCTCTGGGTAGCCTCAGAACATCCGTTTGAAGGCGATCTAAAGTGAGATGGCGAAATAACCCCTACACGGGGTTGTGCGCTGGGCTTGGGACCCGAAACGTAAAAAAATACCTCTAATGAAAAGAAGAAAACAGCCTCGAATGAGAGACCCTCCTTTTGATGACGATCATGGCAAACGAATAAAGAATTACGATTTAAGGGCATGCACCTGGAATGTCAGATCCCTTAATTGGGAAGGTGCTGCGGCCCAACTGGTTGATGTCCTCGTGAGAATAAAGGCTGACATCACCGCCGTCCAAGAAATGCGATGGACGGGACAAGCACCGAAACTAATAGGTCCTTGTGGCATTTACTACAATGGCCATTTATTTTTGAAGACTAATACTACTTACCGATTCAAAAACCACGCGAAATATAAATTTAAAAAACACACTTCAATTTGATCACAGTAGTAGTATATACATATAAAGCATAGGGAAGAGTAACCCAAATCGATTTTTTAGATACGCCAGATGATGATTTTCAAAGATATTGTTGATATTTATTTATACAACAATTAAACCTTAAATTTAAAGCAAATAGTACACAGGCATTCCACTTCTATTACTTCACATGAAACTGTGTTGCGATAAATTTGAAAAGTATTTTTTTACTAGGAATATGATCAAATATACAGTATTTTCCGGAAACTATGCAACTAACCGCCTTAGTGAGAATACTCTCAAGCACCCTTTGTACACATACTCAGATACACATGCGAAGTACCAAACAATCCAACTGTTAATCCACTTTCAGTATTCGAAATAGATCTGTGAAGCGCTTAATTGAATTCACCTGCCATCGCTTGTGCCCTAGAAGTAAAAAAAGCAACAACAACAACACAAACACGGCGACAATGCAAGCATCAAATGCCACTCACAGTCGCACCACCGGGGCGTATGAGTAACAATTTCAAATTCAAATCGATTGCAATTCAGACAACAACACAAACAACGCAGCATGCAGCTGTACATTGTTTCGATTTACGTAATCAAATCGAGCACCCGGCGCTTGAACAAAAATGGAAGAAACGTTCGCGCGTCAAAGGTCAAAGCATTATTTTGCATACTCTTCCCTAACGAATGAATAACTTTTTAAAGAATTTCTCTTTCAGCGCTTTCTAGTCTCGCATTCACTTTCACTTTCTTATCATACCAGCAGCACTATACATGTGTGTGTACACATGCTTATACCCGGCAACAATAACAACGCCGGCAATACGATTATAGCCGATGGCATTTCAACTCTGGTCCTCAAGCCGACACTTTTGTTGTAGTTGCATTTTATTATGCAACTCAGCTGTGACATTTGTCGGATTGTTGATATTTACACTTACCATTGAGATGGAAGGAAAACAAGTATTTTTCTATAATTTTATTCCGTTTGCATGTGTATGTGTGTGTATGTGTGCATATGTAAATACGAGACTTTGTGTATTTAAGAGTATTATGTGCTTCAGTCACCAGACTCCGAGTGCCTAAATCAGTGCGACGTGTTCGATGTTTGCCCACTGGGGAGTATTTATACACCAAACGTAAACATGGCAACGTAACCGTCTACGCACCATCGTAAGTAAAACATACACATGCACGCTGGTGAACATATATAATTATGTAACAAAGGTACAGAGACTTAGCTTATATGTATGTACAGCTATGCACAGAGAAATAGCACACTTACTGATGCAAATAGGTATTGTAGCCGTTCAAAGAAATAGCACGCTTGGCAACGCTCCGTTTACGCGGTCATAACCGAGTTCGCAACAGCGCCACTCGTTCTTCGTTTTCACTGTTTGTCACCAATTGGAGATTTCAAACATAGCCAGATTCTCCTCCACCTGGTCTTTCCAATGAGGTGGAGGCCTTCCTCTTTCTCTGCTGCTCCCGGCGGATACTGCTTCGAATACTCTTAGAGCTGGAAAGTCGTCATGCATTCGGACGACGTGATCTAGCCGTCGTAGCCGTTGTCTCCTAATTCGCTGAACTACGTCAATGTCGTCTTATATATTGTACATCATCGTTCCAACGACTGCGCTATTCGCCGTTGCCAATGCACAAAGGACCAAAAATCTTCCGCAAAACCTTTATCATGAACATTTTTAAGGCCGACTCATCAGAATACGTCATTGTGCATGCCTCCGCATGCTGTTCGTCGAGAGAGGACTTTACCTTTCAATTGCAACTCAGTCCAAAGTAGCGCCTATTGACAAGACTGATTTTGCGTTGGATTTCAAAGTTGATGCTATTTCCAAGATTGAGGAAATTATCTACGCCTTGAAAGTTTTGACGGTCAACAGTGACGTGACGCTTGGCTTCCTTATCCAGCCTGGAGAAAGCAGAAGTATGTAAGGTTACGGCTATTATGGCCATTGATATCAATATAATGGGCGTACTCCAGCAGTTGTACGCTCCTGTAAACAATGGTACCTTATCTATGAATTATTCTCTCCAGCAGTAGATTAAAAAAGTCGCACGATAAGTAGTCACCTTGTCTGAAACTTCGTTTGGGATCGAAAAGCTCGGAGAGGTCCTTCCAGATGCTGATGGAGCTGTGGGTATTCCTCAACGTCAGCTCACACAGCCGTATTAGTTTTGCGGGGATACCAAATTCAGACAACGCGGCATAAATGGAGCTCTTTTTCGTTCTATCAAAAGCAGCTTTTTACAGGTCGCTCCCGTAGTCAGTTGTTGATTTTCCAGGCCAAAAGCCACACTAATGAGGTCCAATCCGTTTGCGGACGGTGGGTTTCAGTCTTTCACACAATTCGCTCGTTCAAACTTTATCTGCGATCTTAAGGAGGCTTTTTTCACGGTAGTTTTCACAAATTGTGTCGTCTCTATTTTTGTGGATTATACAGAGCACACTTAAGTTTCAAGCGTTGGACATGCTTTCGCCCGACCATACTATAAAAGGAAATTGATGCATGCTCTTTATCGGCCGGCAATACATTGGTCCCCGGAACTTTGTTGTTCTTCAAACAGGTAATTGCTATTTGAACTTCTTCATGGTCGGGCAATGGAACGTCCGATCCATTGTTATAGATTAGGGAATCCCCATCCCCTGGCGTTAATCTTTCGCTAGCATTGAACGGGCTGGGGAAGTTTCCCCTCCATAATTTCAGCATGCTCTGAGTATCAGTCCCTACATCACCTCTGAAGGTTCTACAATATTATGCTTCAAGCATTTGCCCTGTCAGCCAGCTTGTTAAGCTCATCGTACTCACGCATTTCGGCCGTTTTCTTTTTTTTTTGTCTGCAAACTCGTCTCGCTTCCCTCTTCAACTCACGGTATGTGCCGCACTTCTTGTGGTCGATAAAGTTGCAAGGTTGGCAGTCTGTTTTCTCTCCGCTGCGACACGTCACTCAACGTCGTACCAGCTGTTCTTTTGCCTTTTCCGAAAATCAATTTTTTATTTCATTGTTGTTCTAAAAGATAGACAGACTGGCATGGCTAAATCGACTCAGCTCAACATACTGATCATTTATATATATACTTTATAGGGTCTCCGACGATTCCTTCTGGGTGTTACAAGCTTCGCGACAAACTTAATATACCCTGTTCAGGGTATAAAAACAAAATATATAAAAGCGCAGATTACTTTCTCTAAGACTCATAAATAGAATGATCAAAATTTTGGAAAGAGTATTATGGAGCGACGAAACAGAAGTAAATCGAATTGGGCCCGATAGTAAAACGTATGTTTATTGTCCGAAAGGCCAATCCTCAATTTCAAGAAACACCAAAAAGACGGTAAAAAATGGTTGAGGCAATTCCATGGTGCAGGGTGCCATATCATGGTATGGAGTACATAATATTGATCCGAAATATGCATAGAATTCCACTCCATGGAACAGATGCAAAACTGATGGAGAGCTTACTTCGCAGTTGTCAAGCGGTCTTGGAAAATTGGACCATACAACAAAGCACTAACAGGGTGGTGAGTATAAAAGATATATACAGAATTCTGGAAGTGTGTAGCCAAAGTCGTTGGACGTTGAACAAAAAAAATTTCAAACGAAAATAAGTCGATTTAGTTTAGTGTTTGTTCTTTTTACGTACATACCATAATATCACATCTAAAACAAGTTTCGAAAAAATAAATACAAAATATGGTTTTAAAATTGTTCAATATTTCTTTACTCAAGAGACTTTTATGCATCGCATAATTAATTTTTTATGTGAGTTTCCACTGCTAAACTCATCTATATATACAGACAAAACAAAAATGCAATAGAATACTTAAAACACGAGGTCGTACTTTCTAAGGACACACTGACAACTTGCAGCGACCATAGCTTGGAAAACATTTTCAGGGGGTTAACAGAACCTTATGTCAAACTAAGGAAAGTATTGCATCAATACCATCCATTACAGGCAAATGAACACGATGTTGTTATTAGAATGAATTTCTCGCTGAATTTCTGTAAGGTTTCTAACATACGACCAATAGATGCTATGTAAAATGAACAGGAAGTTTGAGAATATTTGTGTCAGGTTTATGGGGGCCTTTTTGACATAAGGGGAAATACTTTTTTTCTTACATGGAAGTAGGCATGGTTGTCATCCGACGCTGCATCTACTAGAAATATTTTGATAAACTAACACACAAAATTTGTTTGAAATCAGTCACATAATTCCTAAAATATAAAATTTAACCTAAAAGTGTGCGGTGCCACGCACACATTCCAGTTTTTACAATTACCTCTTATAAAGCATTTCCTTATCATCATGGTTATGAAAGTTTATGCATATAGTGCATTTATTCAGTGAGTTATCGCACTTTAAGCGCTCTGTCTATCTGTTCGTCCGTCCGTCTGTGCAAGCTGTAACATGAGTAAAAATTGAGAATTCCCCATGAAACTGGGTATGTGGGTTCCATAGTACAAAAAAATTCGAGTTCGTAGATGGGCGTAGTCGGATCGCTGCACACTCTTCGATTTCATTGGCCGAAAATAAAAAAATAAAAGTTTGAAATTTACCACTGTTTGTATCAAGGATATTTTTATACCCTGAACAGGGTATATTAAGTTTGTCACGAAGTTTGTAACACCCAGAAAGAAGCGTCGGAGACCCTATAAAGTATATATATAAATGATCAATATGTTGAGCTGAGTCGATTTAACCATGTCCGTCTGTCTGTCTGTCCGTCCGTCCGTCCGTCCGTCTGTATATATACGAACTAGTCCCTCAGTTTTTAAGATATCCTTTTTGAAATTTTGTAAACGTCATTTTCTCTTCAAGAAGCTGCTCATTTGTCGGAACGGCCGATATCGGACCACTATAACATAAAGCTGCCATATAAACTGAACGATCGGAATCAAGTTCTTGTATGGAAAATTTTCACATTTGACAATGTATCTTCACCAAATTTGGTATAGATTATTTTCTAAGGCAACAATGTAATCTCCGAAAAAATTGTCCAGATCGGCTTACTATAGCTTCCATACCAACTGAACACATAGTTACTAAAAGAAATGCACCTGTGAAGGGTATATTATCTTCGGTGCAGCCGAAGTTAACGTTTTTTTCTTGTTTAAAATACCAATAAAACTAAAGGTAAATACATGTGTGCTCTATCCCATTCGTAAAGGCTACGAAAAGCAAGAGAAGTGAGACAATAGAAACACATGGACTGTGCAGTGAAAATAGCTTAAAAATTAGATCTTATAATAAATTAAATTCCGATATAAAATCGTGTTTAATCCCCATAAATCGAAATGAGTATTAATAATAAAGGTATATGTTATGTAACAAAGTAGTTTTTATGTAATAATATGTTGTTTTATTATTTTAAAACAATTGTTTTATAAGTGCCATTTTGAGTGGTGTGTTTTTCCTTATACATCGATTTAAGGTATACAAAAAGTTGTGATCCCTGTCTCGCCCTTAAATGAATCAAGTTTGTTTATATTAGTTAATGTTTTCTAAGTCTATGCTTTTGATTTCAGCTGCAACTTTTTGCAACTTTCTGTGTTATTCATGATATTCTACCAGGCATGCGATTTTTTGTGTGTTATTTTTTATAATTTTTTGTATTTACGTGTACGTATATTCTGCATATTTTATTGTTTTTTATGTTTTTTTTTTCACCATACATATATACACATATTTGAGCTTTGGTTTTCATTTTATCGTTTTCTCACTTTTATCAAATGTTTGTTTTATACGTACTTTTATTTAGGCACATCATATCGTTGTAAACTTTCACGACTATATATTTTTGAATTTTGGTGTTTAGGAAATGTGTGAAGAAATATCACTTATCACCAAAGTAAATTTAATAAAGCTACATTATTTACTTATTAGAAGCTTCTTTAACAAAAAACTTGATATTAACTTTTAAAAAGTTTCAAAGGAAAAACAGTTATCCTGAGCCAATAAAGGTCTCAGAATCTGATGTTGAAGTTGAGATGAAAATTATTTGACCACATTGCGTCAGAAATGTAATTAATGAACGGAATGAGTCCTCTAATTACCTATTACCAATAGGAATATGTGGCTTTGATGGCAATTCTGGTCAGAGCGAATATGAGCAGAAATTTGAAGATAATAATTTGGAAGGCAATAATTTATTTCTCACGGCATATGTCCCTGTATAACTGATAATAAAATCGCAAAATGATGAAGAGCACAAACAAATTTGGAAAAACTGCAGGCCAACCTCCGTCCACCCGCTATTGCCGTCCGGTTCGAATTGAATTTCAAAAGGTATTACTTTAATAAACCCTAAATGCACTAGATTTGCGCTAGATCCTGCAAAGGAATTAACTTCAAAATATTATATCGGGTGATTTTTTAAGAGCTTGATAACTTTTTTAAAAAAAAAACGCATAAAATTTGCAAAATCTCATCGGTTCTTTATTTGAAACGTTAGATTGGTTCATGACATTTACTTTTTGAAGATAATTTCATTTAAATGTTGACCGCGGCTGCGTCTTAGGTGGTCCATTCGGAAAGTCCAATTTTGGGCAACTTTTTCGAGCATTTCGGCCGGAATAGCCCGAATTTCTTCGGAAATGTTGTCTTCCAAAGCTGGAATAGTTGCTGGCTTATTTCTGTAGACTTTAGACTTGACGTAGCCCCACAAAAAATAGTCTAAAGGCGTTAAATCGCATGATCTTGGTGGCCAACTTACGGGTCCATTTCTTGAGATGAATTGTTCTCCGAAGTTTTCCCTCAAAATGGCCATAGAATCGCGAGCTGTGTGGCATGTAGCGCCATCTTGTTGAAACCACATGTCAACCAAGTTCAGTTCTTCCATTTTTGGCAACAAAAAGTTTGTTAGCATCGAACGATAGCGATCGCCATTCACCGTAACGTTGCGTCCAACAGCATCTTTGAAAAATACGGTGCAATGATTCCACCAGCGTACAAACCACACCAAACAGTGCATTTTTCGGGATGCATGGGCAGTTCTTGAACGGCTTCTGGTTGCTCTTCACCCCAAATGCGGCAATTTTGCTTATTTACGTAGCCATTCAACCAGAAATGAGCCTCATCGCTGAACAAAATTTGTCGATAAAAAAGCGGATTTTCTGCCAACTTTTCTAGGGCCCATTCACTGAAAATTCGACGTTGTGGCTAAGGCTAAGTCTATTCATGATGAAATGTCAAAGCATACTGAGCATCTTTCTCTTTGACACCATGTCTGAAATCCCACGTGATCTGTCAAATACTAATGCATGAAAATCCTAACCTCAAAAAAATCACCCGATATATGTATGTGGCAACACCATGATCTATTACTTTTAAAATGCAACCGTATGCTACCCTGACGTTGCCTTTAATCGTATCGTCGCTTTGCACTTACATTCGTTTTTGAAAAGGAAAGGCATCAAACATTGCAGCTTTGAGTTTATGCTTTCTTCTGTAAAACCCCGTCAACGAGTAAAGATCACTACATTGTAAAAGCCTTTAATTGGTGACCCCGACGTGATCTAGCACCAGAGGTAATTCAGCGCCAAGATTAATCCGGTGTTCAACGTAATCCATCACCTGAAGGAGTCAACGCCTTAGTTCATCCAGTACTCCAGTATTCAACGCGATCGCGATCCTGTGCCATCTTCCATTTTCATAACGTGCACGTGCAAAGGCGTGTACGGTGCAGTTTAGATCATCGATTTCCCGGATTCCAGTGACATGATGAATGATAGCACGGCCGTTTCAGGTGGAAGCAG